>NC_133334.1:33565597-33569333 GCF_042186555.1 Aquarana catesbeiana | reverse complement strand
GGCTGTGATACATTAAAGAACGGTGAACTGTAAGATCACATACAGAAGATTATAGACAAAGGCAAGCCTGATGACACGGAACATCAGAGGACTGCCAAATGCGCACCTGTGGGGGATAATCGCACACTTTCTTCATTCTAAACAATTGCCGCAGACTGAGACGTTGAATGATTGTACAAGGGAGCACTCAACAATTAGCATAATGTTGGAGAAGAGCTAAGTACTAACTGTGGCTTGTAGAAAGGCTTTGCTAAGCACTGAAATATGGCCAAATACAATGCACACTATAGTTTTAGAAAAAAAAAAAAAAAAGAACAGATCTTTCTGTGATGACAACCTTTTTATAATTAAAGCAACTTTATCCGGTCTTTAAAAATTTCCAATACCTGCTCTCTTGAGAAAGAGGTATTATTCTAACTTTTCCTGTAGACCATGGGTGTCGAACCTGTGGCCCTCAAGCTGTTGCGGAACTACATAACCCTTGAGGCATTGTAAGGAATGTCCCATGAGGCATTGGATATTGGGGAACTGGAGAAATTGCAGAGAAGGGCAACCAAACTGATAAAAGGCATGGAGAAGCTCAGCTGTGAGGAAAGATTAGAGGAACTGAATTTATTATCTCTTGAGAAGAGGAGATAAGGGTGGATATGATCAACATGTATAAATACATAAGGGGTCCATATAGTGAACTTGGTGTTGAGTTATTCACTTTAAGGCCATCACAGAGGACAAGGGGGCACTCTTTACATCTGGAGGAAAGGAAATTTAATCTCCAAACACGGAAAGGTTACAGAAAGGTTTCTTCACAATAAGAGCTGTAAAAATGTGGAATAGACTCCCTCCAGATGTGGTTCTGACCAGCTCAGTAGATTGCTTTAAAAAAGGACTGGATTCTTTCTTAAATGTACATAATATAACTGGGTACTAACATTTATAGGTAAAGTTGATCCAGGAAGTATCCAATCACCTCTCGGGGGATCAGGAAGGATTATTTTTTCCCCTGCTGTAGCAAACTTTGCTGAGGTTTTCTGCCTTCCTCTGGATCAACTGTGGGTATAGCATTGTGTATATGGGATCGTATGAATTTTTTTTTGTCTCTTTTATTGGTTGAACTAGATTGACTTGTGTCTTTTTTCAACCTGAATAACTACGTAACTACTGCATGTAATTGTAAGCCTATTAGCTGCAAGCATGACTCCCAAAGGCAAAGGCATGATGGGACTTGAAACAGATGGAGGGAGGGAGGTTCTGCAACAGATGGAGGGCCGCAGGTTGGACCACGTCTCCGTCCTTCCCAGCCTTCCTTCAGCAGCCTATACACAGAGTTAATTTCTTTTCTTCAACCATGGGTTGAAGTCCCACCAGTTGGATGGGAGAAGCCACCCCCACCAGGAGAAGACAGTGATTATTGCTAGCGGCTATACCAGCCACTAGCAATAATCGCATGTCAAATCTGGCAGGCTGGTTGTACCCAAGTTAATCAATCAATCAGCTTTGTACATACAGCCTGCCCATATATGGTTCAAATCTTGGCAGGTTCCTGCTGAACTGGCAGAGGTTCGAACCGTCTATGGCCGGCCTTAGGTTCTTCAGCATTTGACGCTTCCAGGAGTGTCAGATGCTTGGGTGCCCACCACTTGCTGTTGCTACATCCTCTAACCTCTATATCACTGCTGATTACTGTAAGGGTGTAGGGATTGAAGGAAGGAACTACAGCACATTGTGGGGGACAAAGGCACCTAATGCTCCCTATAATGTTAAATCTTGAAGAGACTTATAAAGGTTGCAGCTCGGGAGAGAAGGTAAGAGGTGGCCTGCTGGAGAGGTGAGTATAATTCACATTCTTGTGCATGAAATTTTGAAAGGCCTGACAGAGTTGCTGTAGTGCTAGCTATACACAGTGTTATATACAGTGCCTTGAAAAAGTATTCATACCCCTTTAAATTTTCCACATTTTTTCGTGTTACAACTAAAAATGTAAATGTATTTTATTGGAATTTTATGTGATAGACCAACACAAAGTGGCACATAATTGTGAAGTGAAAGGAAAATGATAAATGGTTTTCAATTTTTTTTACAAATAAATATCTGAAAAGTGTGGGGGGTGCATTTGTATGCCCCACCCCCCCCCCCGAGTCAATACTTTGTAGAACCACCTTTCGCTACAATTACAGCTGCAAGTCTTTTTGGGGATGTCTCTACTGCTTTGCACATCTAGAGAGTGACAATTTTGCCCATTCTGCTTTGCAAACTAGCTCAAGCTTTGTCAGATTGGATGAAGAGCGTCTGTGAACAGCAATTTTCAAGTCTTACCACAGATTTTCAATTGGATTTAGGGCTGGACTTTGACTGGGCCATTCTAAGACATAATCTAACACATCTAAACCATTCCATTGTAGCTCTGGCTGTATGTTTAGGGTCGTTGTCCTGCTCGAAGATGAACCTCCGCCCCAGTCTCAAGTCTTTTGCAGACTCTAACAGGTTTTTTTCTAAGATTGCCTGGTATTTCACTCCATACATCTTCCTATCAACTCTGACCAGCTTCCCCACAACAGGAGGTTTTTTCTAAGATTTCTAAACTCTGACTAGTTTCCCTGCCCCTGTTGAAGAAAAGCATCTCCACAACATGATGCTGCCACCACCATGTTTTACGATGGTGATGGTGTGTTCAGGGTGATGTGTGGTGTTAGTTTTCCGCCACACATAGCAGTTTGCTTTTAGGCCAAAAAGTTCAATTTTGGTCTCATCTGACCAGAGCACCTTCTTCCACATGTTTGCTGTGTCCCCCACATGGCTTCTCGCAAACTGCAAATGGAACTTCTTATGGCTTTCTTTCAACAATGGCTTTCTTCTTGCCACTCTTCCATAAAGGCCAGATTTGTGGAGAACACGACTAATAGTTGTCCTGTGGACAGATTCTCCCACCTGAGCTGTGAATCTCTGCAGCTCCTCCAGAGTTACCATGGGCCTCTTGGCTGCTTCTCTGATTAATGCTCTCCTTGCCCGGCCTGTCAGTTTAGGTGGACGGCCATGTCTTGGTAGGTTTGCAGTTGTGCCATACTCTTTCCATTTTCTGATGATGGATTGAACAGAGCTCCAGGAGATGTTCAAAGCTTTGGATATTTTTTTATAACCTAACCCTGTTTTAAACTTCTCCACAACTTTCTTCCTGACCTGTCTAGTGTGTTCCTTGGCCTTCATGATACTGTTTGTTCACTAAGGTTCTCTACAAACCTCTAAGGGCTTCACAGAACACCTGTATTTATACTGAGATTAAATTACACACAGGTGGACTCTATTTACTAATTAGGTGACTTCTGAAGGCAATTGGTTCCACTAGATTGTAATTATGGGTATCAGAGTTATAGGGGGCTGAATACAAATGCACCCCACACTTTTCACATATTTATTTGTAAACATTTTTTAAAAACATTTATATTTTTCCTTCCACTTCACAATTATGTGCCACTTTTTTGTTGGTCTATCACATAAAATTCAAATAAAATACATTTACGTTTTTGGTTGTAACACGACAAAATGTGTAAAATGTCAAGGGGTATGAATACTTTTTCAAGACACTGTATACAGTATTTATTTTATAAGTATATGTTTTTGTATTACAGCAGCTTTATGCAGTTGACATAACTCCATAGACCCAGTGAGGTTGGTTTGCTAAATTTGGAACGTGCAAAATCTGGTACAGCTGTGCATAGAAACCAATCAGCTTCCATGTTTT